>NW_027279437.1:0-17500 GCF_046629955.1 Centroberyx affinis
CTAACCTTTCACGCACTCTCTCGCTTTCTCTCCTTTTCACTTTGCCTCTCTCCTTCCTCTCATTGCAGGTCTGAAGCCGTGCAGAGATGGGCACCAAATGTGCAACATGGGGGCTAACATCCACCTTCTAGCGACTAGCTTCCCCCTCCTGACCACCTGCACCTTCTCCAGCCATCAGCTAGAAGCTTCCCGGCAAGGGCTGAACCTGCAGAGTTGAGGTCGGACAAGCCAGGCTGTGATTCAAGAGGCGGTCCACAGGAAGTACAGAAAAACAGTTGGTGACAGGCGTCAGAGGAGTAGTCTTACAACAAACCAATCAACCTGTTGATCGTATGATTTAGCCTCCGGGACTTCATCAGAAATGAAATAGGCAGCAGTGATGCTTGAGCAATGGCATGGAGCTTTTGGACATGCCCGGATTTATCGACCGGATATCCTATCGAGATTACGGGACTTTTGTGCACACCTCAGAGTCAGGCCACTTTTCCAGATTGGCTTGTGGGCAAAAGCGAGTAATTGAAAATCCCCCCTTGAGAGACCCTCTGTTCTGATTTGTTGTAGGGGAGGAGGGCTTACTTTTGAAAGGAACAATTTTTAAAAGCCTCTTTTTCTCACATTTTTTTGTCTCTCTTTTTCACCATCTTTTCATACATTGCAGCGGAATACATTATGAAGCAGCTCCATTCTTCCTGATCCTCCCTCGGTGACGGAGAGAGAGGAGGGACAGACTGTCCAGAATAGATAACGAGCACGGAGACAGACACTGAGGAGAGGAGCAAGAAAAAAGAGCAGAAGATAGAGGGAAACAGGTAGAGAGAGAAGGGAGAAGGCAAGAGAGCAAGAGAAGGAAGCAGAGAAAGCAAGAAAAGAAAAAGAGAGAATTAACTAGGATTGTTCAAAATCCTCTTGGAGACTTAGAGTCTCTTTCTAATTCGTCTGTGTCGTGCTGGAGGCTAGTTAGCACAATGGGCAGGGGAGGGGGCAGGATTTACACCAGGGGGGGCACTTGAGCACCGGGGTAGGGTTAAGTCCCCCCTGCACTCGCCCGGGCCGTATGTTGGTGTTTGGCAGGGAGACAGATTGAGAGATGGTCTGGTAAATAGACAAGTATAGTGAATGACAGACAAGCTGTGAGGCTGGTAAGACAGACAGAAAGGCATATAGGAAGACAGAAAGACAGGTAAGCAGCCATTCCGAGTGTCAGGCAGAAAGCCAGGGAGACATTCATTGCCGGCAGAATAGACAGTGTGCGACTCAGCCATCATTGTCATTCTAGGCAGTGTGTAAGGAAGAGAGAGAGAGAGAGGGAAAGAAAGCAGAGACAGGAAGAGAGGAGAGGAGCATCCCTCTGTTAGTAGCTCCTGGAGACTGGGAATCTCACTTCAATTACAGGCATCTGACTGCATCCCCCTCAGTCAGTACTGTGGCAAGCCCAGGCACTAAAAAACAGGCAGGGGGGCTGTTACTAGAGAGGAAATACAGGTTAGAGAGAGAGAGAGAAAGGCAGGGAGAGAAACAGAGGGAGAGAGCAGGTGTCGGAAATCCTCCCCTTCATCTGCTTGTCATTTACTGCTTTATGTTCTCTCGTCGTCTGGCGAGGCGATTGGTTTTCTGATGCCGGCATTCCTCGACTCGTAGGCCCTCCACAATCCCAAGGAAAAGAAGAAGGGGGGGGGCGGACGGAGGGACGGAGAAAAAGAAAGCATAGAAGGCAAGGTGGAGGCCAATTTTTTGATTGACTAATTTTTCACCCCTTGCTTTTCGTATTTGTCAAGGGGGGCTCCAGTTGTTTTTGTTTGTTTTGTTTTTTTTGAATAAGATACTGGAGAAGAAACACCAGCCCGTTCAATCCCTCAGTCTCTCTCTTCACAGCATTGAACCTCTCTTCCTTTCATCAATTATTGATTTTTCTTACCTTCTTCTAAAAAGGATTATTTTCCCTCTCTCATTATGAACAGTGGAATCTTTTATATTCCCTCTATATCTCCTCACCTCTAATTGCACAGTGTGAACCCCTCTGACTCCCCCACAGCCTCCCCCCTGGCTGAAGTGCTAAACCCCCTGTGGTCTCTGATCTCCATGCCTGTGTTGACTTCCCACTACAGAGATATATGGCACAGCGCTTCTGATACTGTCTGATTCATTCTGTAAGTAGGACTCTCTCTCTTTCTGTGTGTGTGTGTGTGCGTGTGTGTGTCTGTTCACATATACAATGTGTGTTATTAGCGTGTGTTCATCTCATGTATGCCTCCATGCCAGTCTTTCTGCAGTGTTGGTCTTATGGTGTCTTCAAAGCAGAGCGGATCTGCTTTTCTTTGCTGCCTCAGCTCCAGGCAATTTGAGCGTGTGTGTGTGTGTGTGTGTGTGTGTGTGTGTGTGTATGTGTGCCAAAGAAAGAGATTGTGATCTTACAGCCAAGCTTACAACAGCATCAGAGTGGTGTCAGAAAAAGGCAAAAGAGGTGTCTTTCCGTGTGTGTGTGTGTGTGTGTGTGTGTGTGGGAGTATGTGTATGTTTGTGCCTGCCTACATATTGGTCCTGAGGTTAATTTGAACTAATTAGTGGTGAGTATTTTTGCTTCTCGGAGCAGTTTTTTGGTTCTGTGTCAGTGTACTTGCGTTCATTAGGGTGAGAGAGAAGGGGGGTGGGGGTGGGAGGGTGAGGCGGGGGGAGGGGGAGGGGAGTGTTGAGCAAAAACTGAAAAGGGTGAACCAGCTAATGAGAATGATTCTGATTCCCTGGCTAGTTCTTTGTTGCCTCCATTTCACATCAAATGCCCCGAGTGTTAGACCCGTGTCCCTCCTCTGCATATCATTCCACTCTCCTTTTATCTCTGGATGTGTCGCCTTAGATGAAGCCCTATACTGAGACCAAGCCTCTGCAATGTCCTGCATATTACAAAGCCCATCCATCTCGGCGGACACATCCACATCTTTATACACTCCCACAGTCACCAGGCCCTGCACCGGGAGACGCTCAATCAAGATAGTCCCTTCAAACAGACCAATGAACTGTGAATAACGCCATTACACAAACTCCCGGCTCGGAGCGTTACAGAGACAGAAAGATTGTGTGAGGAGGGGGGGGGTAGAAAAGAGGAGGGAAAATAGAGAGGGGGGAAGAGAGAGAGAGAGAGGAAGAGAGAAAAACATTCTGAAGATAGAGGCACAAGAGTGGATGGAAATGAGAGAGGAGAGACAGAGAGCAATAGAGAGCGACACACATAGAGGAGGGGGGTGAGAAACAGAGAGGCAGAGGGAGTGTGTGGGTCTAGTGGGGCTGTAGAGCAGGAAAAGACCTCTGCTCCGTGGGAGCACTCTGATGGGCTTAGCAAGGCCCTGCTTTGTTCACACTGTTGGTCAGCCTCGCAGAATTAAGATTACTAAATAATACGATTACTGCAGCTGCACACTGATAACACACTGCTGCCGATCCCCTTTGTCACTTTCAGAAAACCCATAGAAGAGAGGAGGAGAGGCGTGTCATGCCATCAAAGGCATGACTATACTGACTACATTACCCTGCCATAAGAGCCCATGCTCCACAACATGGTCTCTGCCTACCCAGTGTGTAAAAGTGAAAAGTGTTGGCATGGCGTATCATCACTGGAATTATTGATATGATAACAGACCATATACAGTAAATTACTGACAGAAAAATAACGTCAGCCCGTGTCTTTTTGATCTGTTTTTCCAGTGCTGTCGAATCATGTGAGATCATTATTGATTTGTCTCATCTTTTGTTCAATTATTAATGCACTGCTCGAATATTGTCAGCTTCAAAAAGGAAAAAGTCAAGCAAATAGGGAAACCTCCCAGCCACTCTCATATATCATGCAGCCATTGCACATGTGTAAACATACACCAAGGCTCTCATGGTGTGATCTCAGCGCCTGTCCGCCCCTTATCTCGATGTTTTACACTGCATCCTGCGCGTGGGCTATTTGTTTCATGTATTCGCTCTTGACAGCTTTGACACAGATTTCTGCCAAGTTGACCTTGCAGTTTAAAGTGTAATAAAAGCTGAATTCCCCGGCTATGTTGCACATCGATACGTGTTCTTGTGGTAGTTGATAAATGGTCTCACACCCCTCGGGAGAGAGGAAAAACAAGTAGGCAGCAGAAACCACTGCCCAGTGCTGCTCAGCTCAGTGGAAGCAAAGTACAGCCATCTGAAACCCACAGCTCCCAGAGAAGTGAGCTAATATTAGGGTTGGGGCTGGGCTCAAACCCCCCCCCTATGATGGGAAGTACCTCCACTCTCCTCTCAGCGGAATCGACCATTTGCCTGCAGAGCTAAAGATTATCTTGGAGCAGGAAACAGAAAGTACCTATTTGGCATGTGATGGCATGGTAGAAGAGCAGCAAAAACAGCCCACTGGGGAGGGCACAAAACTAAATCAATGGATTATGACACGCAGCACAAACATGTGGTTCAAAACACAGCCTAAACCTGTCTACTTCCATCGAAAGTTAACAACTACTCACTTCAGTTTTTGTTCCTGTGCAGCACATTTGTCGTCTGGTGGAAGTTTCATGTTAATGTCATGAAGTGTATTTGTTTGTAGTGACATCAAATGCCTGCTGCGGTGACAATTACATGAACTTTGACCCCTGGCCCTCACCAGCTGAGCCCCATAGTCAGAAATAACTCTATGACTCACACTGTAGAACCAGTAGGACTCCAGTCAAGGAGCAGTGGGCTACACAGCAATTGCAACCCATGTAGAAACACTTAGTCGGTTGGGCTCGAGCAACCAGACATGTAGAAACAGAAAGACAATTGGGGATGATGTGTCAAATTATGAATTAAGCGTTAGTGTCAGTGGGTTTCTCCTTTTTAAGTGCTTTTCCCCAAAGAATAATGCTATGTATGCTCACATCATTCTGCTCGACTTGGTCTAAATTGGTGCAGAAATGCACATGGTTCACGAGACAATCTCTCACACTGAGTTTGCTGAAATCAAAGCTTCCCATTGCCCCTGTTTGTACCAGGTTTGTCCTTTCAGATCGATCGTCCCATCATCCCTAGGGTTGGGATTTTCTCATGTTGATTTCGTTTTTTTATGTCCTGGTTCCAAGTTTCATTGTCCTTAACAATATGGTTCTTTGATGATTCTGTGATTAATTTGTTATACAAGCAAAAACACATTTTCAGATTTGTATCTTCATTAATCATGTCACAGTTCTTTGTTGGGAGCAGCTGTTCTTTCTTGAAAGGTGGACAACAGTTGTCATTTCTTTAGCTGTGCTTTAATACATGACAGCAGGAAATGCTTAATATTTCCCAAAATTACATTTTCTATCACACTGCTCAGTGAATACATGAAATAGATAACTGTTATCAACAGTGATTCCATCATTTTGTTATCGACTTGGGATTTTGTTTTTGGTTTCATCTTACCCCATTGGTGTCTTTGGCATGGCAGTTCACCCCTAAAGCCTAAAGTGTCTCAGACAGCCCCTGCTCCGAAAACAATTGGGTTAATTTGGGATATGAGATCTCCTCTAACACCCCGCAGTTTCCTCTGCCTTCAATCCTCCCGCCGCTTGACCACCAGTGCGAGGCACAGCAGCCTGCACTAAACCTTTGCTCCTCATTGCCTAATGGAGCAGAAAAAATGGCCCTGTTTGCTTAGTCGTTTGTCCAGTCCTGCTTGCTTCAGGCTTGCTGGCCTTGGGGGAAAGAGGGGAAATGGGGAGGTGGGGGAGAAGGGTGTTGGGGGGTGGGAGGTGATGAGGAATGAGTAGACAACGATGGGGATGGACATTAGGACACACATGCCCTGGTCGCACTGTGCTCCCCACTAAGCTGTGCGGCTGGCCATAAAGTGAATGCTGCTAATGGCCTTTCAGTTAATGGAGTCATTAAGATTGGATTGCAAGAAGATAAAAGGAATGTGTGTATAATGTGTGTGAAAGGGGTAGAAGTGTGAGTGTTTGTGTATGTGTACTGTTACTGTAACTGCTTTGTGTATCCCTAGTCATTTAGTGCTTCAATAGCTACACCCAGGACAACACTAAAGGCGAGAGTGACACTCTCCTGCATTAGCATTAGTGGAAAAGGTCAGTATTTTATCAGTTTAATTGTTATACGGTCTAAGGCTCAGGTGATCAGCCCTGGGCTGTACTAATCAGCCTGCTGATAGAGGCTGTGAAAGTCACCGCTATAATATTTCAGCACTAGATTGCCACTTACTTGTGTGAGTGTGTAAGGCTGATAAGCTTGATTTGGGGTCATGTCAGGACCTGCCCCTGAGAGGACATGGCAAGCCTGGTGAAAGGCATTCTGGGTAATGTTGCGTGTTGTTTTGTGGGTGGTGGCGGCTGCATGACTGCTCATTAAGCCCTTGTCAATTTCTTGACTCTAACCAGAGGGCTTGCTTATGTCACCATGCTCATCACGCTTTTAGCTTCAGCTACAGTTAGTACAGCTTGTTTCATGTATTTGTTCACTTACTTCATTCAATTGAAGGGATTACACACTTTATTGTCCCATAAGGGTAATTTAGTTTGCAGACAGGCTTAACAGTAAAACGTTTCAACAACATATACTATACAAACATCAGTTGATTAGACCAGACAGGGAGTCAATAGCTTGACCATCTAAATCTTGGGTATATTCACATTTGGTCTTGTGGAGTTTGTAAAATAGGCTTTTTGCAACTCAAAATGAAGGTGTATTTTACTACAACGTTTACAAATATCACACGTTAACAAACCTTTACTAGCCTCAAACTATGGATAGTCATGTTTACTGTCAAATAGTGTCAGTCCATGTATCAAAAGTTCAGACAATAAAGAGTGAAAGAACTAATCTAATAAATCACTACGTAAACAAAGCCAGTTGGGATGCCATACTGCAATCACGGATTGGACCTCTAAGTCCCACAACCCTGATCTCAAACAAACCCAAGTGAAAAAACAAAAAAACTTCATATCAATATTATTTCATTTGAAGATAGGATAGTAATGTTATAGGAATGACTGTTCTGGTCAGAGGTTTCACTCTTCCTACTGTCATCACCCCGCTACAGTATGAACAGTTCTGTACCAAATCTTATCCAACAATAACACATATGGGTCCCGGAGACAAAATCTTATCAAATGGAGGTCCATGATCTAACGTTTATCTATTTGGCTTTACATGAAACTGATCTGAATCTGACTGTAAGGGCAATGTGTTTTTATTAGTTTAAGAGACCTGCAAGAAATCTTGAAATGTTTATCCACTCTAATACAATTCTATATAACCACTTCTGTGTACAAATTGGTACAAAAAAAAAATTCAGGTACTATAACAGCATTGTCAGCCTTGGTCTAGTGAATCCATTTTACATTTTAATGTTTCATCGCTGCTGGTGCTGAGCGGCAGCATGCCAGACAGTGTAATAATGGTACTCATCACAGATCTACAGGTATCATCTCTCTCTGTAGCTACTGTAGCTACTCCATGGCAGACCTGGTTCACATTTTTAATTTGTAGTGTTTGCTTTAACATCCTTGGAACAACAAATTGGTGGGATTTACAGTTCAGATAGTTTTAGATCAGTAGCACCCATCTAGTACGAAGGGCTGATGATTGTTTGTAAATTATGTGTTTCATTCCAAAATGAGAAATCCACAGTTTGAAAAAACACCCACAGCACACACAACGCATTCTCTTAGAAAATTATTGCTCGCATAAATGTACTCCTCATTATCCAATGCTAATGAAGTCCCCAACCTAAGATATTTTATTACGTACAATAATAGCAGCAGATCATCCTCATTTGTGAAATGCTGAACCTGGCCTGCTCCACAGATTGTCTATGTTTAAAACACGTGCAGATGCAGCATCCTCTATCAAAGAATCCTTTAAAGGGATGTTTTGCTTAGGTAGAACATTTTTACTTTTTGGCATGCTACCTCTTAAATGAGTTCATTAAAAGTTAACTTCTGACATAGTCACCGCAGGCGTTCAAGCATTTTTTCCGGCACTCGTTAACAATTACTGCAAATAGGCGAAATTGCTTCTTGAAAATTGCAAACCACTGATATACATAAGAAATACAATAGATGCAGTCTCTGTTTTTTGTTCCTAAAGCATACCCTGAAGCCAGTTTTCATCACATCTTCCATGTTCTTGCAGCCACTCTACTGTGGCCTGTTCTTTCCACATCAGTGGCATTTTGGGTATGCAAGCCAAGGGCCTGTAATCAACTCCACCAATCAGAAGTACTATCAGAAGTATTAACATGAGTGTCACTCCCAGCTCAGCTGGCTTGGTCCAAATGGTGATGCAGCAGTTAATTATGGGCTACTGCCTGATTTGGAACCACTAGAATATTTAATTGAGACAATGAAATGTAAAACCCTAAATGGGATCAAATCTGTTATTATAACTGAATTTTAAAAAATTACAACAGATGTGATTAATTAACTGATTTGTGGTTTTACTGGCCTTAGATTTGCATTAATGTGATGGGTCTGGTCGAAAGTTGGCTGCGAAGACGAACCTCCTTTCTGCCTGCTATTGCAACCACAGACAGAAGTCTTCTAAAATAGTAAAATATTATCAGGATCACTGTGTGCAAGAAGCATAACGTTTAGATTAGGTTGAATGTAAAATGCTTGGAGTGAGTAATGTTAATACAGATACCCAGGGAAGGAAATGTTGACTGTTAATGAGCTCAAATGAAGGTGTGTGTGCTGAAAAGTGAAAATGTTTTGTCAAAGCAAAATAACACTTTAAATAGCTTGACAGTTTCCTGAAGGTGATATTTCCCTAGATAGTTTATGATAAACAATAGCAATCCAAGAGGCTCATTTGAAATGGAAACGTGTTTGTCTCCACCTATTCAGTGATACTCGGTGTAATCGGCTGTTGTTTAACCAGTTCTCACTCCTAGTCCTTCTGAGATACCCACTAGCTCAGTAATCAAAGTCTAATGCTTGTGAAATTTATCAAGTGCTCTTCTCTGAATCTGTGGTGGCTATTCAGTTTCACCAGAAATGTTTTAACCACATGAAGACCTAATACTGTATATGTGCATGTTTTTGAGAATGCAATCAACTGCATTTGAGGGCTGCAGCTGTAGATTGATGAGGTTTGTGTGTGTTTTTGCACATGTGAGCATGCATATGCTTATTGTAAGTAGGCTGTATACATGGCCATCTGATCCAGCCTGTGTGTGTGCATGCATATCATTTTTATGGCAGCCCACGCATGCATGTGCAATATACTATGTGTGTTGTGTCGGTGCTTTCTGTCTGTATCAACAAGAGTGCTGTGCTGTGCTGCCTGTGTGCTTATAATTTATTTGAATTCCCATACTTGTATGATGTATGTGTGGTTTCGCCGGTGAATTCTGCCAGTGTCATAGTTAGTGCTGTATTGTGTTGTCTGGTAGATGCCAGAATCAATGTGTTTTACACAAGCGGCACTGTGGTCACACTGAGAGGCACGGAGGATTAGACTGCTCCTGGGACAGCCTTTGATCCAAGTGAAACAGGCTGAGAGAGCATACTCCACTGATCCACACAGCTGATACCAGCCTATTAGCAACAGCCACAGCACTATTGTTTACAGGGAAATATTAAAGAAAGTCAGTAGGAGAATTTTGGATACAACATATTGTGTGTATTATTAAAAACTGCATGATTTACGGTGTTAGTCATTGCTTATTAGTCAGTAAATTGGGGATTAGGAAGACATTTTAGGTATTATGTACCAGGTGCTATATTAACAGGATAGATTTTAGAAATAGTTTTTTTATGGTAAGCTAAGAATAGTCTGAGGATTATAAATCAGAAATTCTGATTTTAAAATGTAGGTATTGTGTTTTATTTAGGTATAATTGAGTATTTTAGCGGAAAGCCAAAATAGATATCAAGTAACTGTTCAGCAATTATTTGTTCCTTTGTTTCCCCAGTAGAGATTCATTGTTTGTCTGACAGTGTCAGACCTTTGCCTGCTCCGACAAATGAGGACAAAACAAAACACATAGACACAGCCATCATTTGCACGTCCTGAAGACTCACTTTGCCTCACCTCCCGAAATCACCCCTATCCAATTTCAGCATCTTCAGTCTCAATGGGACATAATCAGTCGCAAGCAGTTAGCCAGTGGCACTTGCTGGTGATATCCTGTCTATGATAATAACAGCAGCATCTCATAATGACGCTAACCTGTCTTATTGCTCAATGGATTTACATACAGCAGGTAATCATTGTGACCGCAGGCTATCTGTGACTGATGGTGTGTGTCAGCACTGTACATGTTGCCTTTGTTTTCATTTGGCATCAGGCCTGTCGGGCCATGTTGCTACAGAGATCAATGTACCGTTTAGATGATTGTAATGTGTGTGATTGTCTGTGTGTGTGTGTGTGTGTGTAATTCATCTAAATGCTTACCTTTGGGCCATCATCTTTGCAGCCTCCATATATCCATCTCACTCAGTGTTGCCGTGAAGCAGAATAAACGCAGGGCTCCCTTCAAGGGAGACCACAGCATTACAATACCAACCTGATTTACTTACTTGCAACCCACACTAGCTTTGATTTGAAAACTCTGTTGCCCCATAATCCACTTTAAAATAAAATACAAATACAGAGCCATGCTACAGAGAACTGTGTGTACAACAGTATCCACCGAGGCTCTTCTTGTGAGGGGATGTTAGAGGCAGAGGATGTGAGGCGGCGTGGGGGAGGAGAGGAGAGGAGATAGGAAGTGATAGCTCAGCAGAAAGGTGTAAAGTCCTCCGGTGGCTAGCTAATCTGCCAGGCTTAGGGCGGCTGGTTTTCTCAGTACCCCCATGGAGGAAGGGGAGAAGCTCTGTAGGGCTCACCTTTCAGGCCGACTGGGCTTCAGCCACAGGGGGAAACCCAAACACATCGATTAGCCGTCAGGAGGGGGGAGACGGAGAGGGAGAGCTGGACTAACACTCTCCCTTGCCTCCACCCCTTGACCACCTCCTCCAGCCCAGGCCACAGCTTTCTCACGGGAACGTAGGCACAGGACAGAGCAGAGTGAAGAAGCAGTTGAGGAAGAATAAGGAGGGAGAAAAATTAGGAAGGTGTGGTGAGCGAGAACAATTGACAAAAAGAAAGACAGAAAGCAAACAAACAGACGAGCCCGGCACAGCCGTGTTTTGTTTTGCTCTGATCATAAGCCAAAATCTGTGAGCGTGTGTGCGTGTGTGTGTGCGCACATGCATTTGTTTTTGTGTGTATCTGTGCACTAGTGTGTGTGTGTGTGTGTGTGTATGGCGGCTGCTGAGTTGCTGTGTTTATCTGTGAGAGCTTTACGGTAAATAAAGCTCGAGTCCTGGCAGGCGGACAGGTGCAGGAGGCTGGGCCAAAGGAGAGCTGCTGTAACTCAGAGAGAGAGAGAGAGAGAGGAGATGGATATGGAGAGAGGTAGAGAGCAACTCTCTTGAACGCGCCAACCGGACAATCCTTTGAAGTGGCCCATATTGGCATATCATAAATAAACATGAGCAATGTTTGCTTTCGAGTAAAGCAAGGCTAAGGGTGTGAGGCTCACTGGAGACCAAGAGGCCACGATGAAGAAGAACTAGTCACGATCATGAACTGCACTGAAGATCCCTGCAAGTTCATCCTGTTGATGTTTTTTATGATCTTATCCTCATTTTCCTTTTTAATCATGCATGCACTGATAAGAGAGAATGGAGGAACTGAAACTAAAAAAACAATTGCCATGAAGCTGAAGTGTATCTTAGTATTCAGATATGAGCCTTCTGATGTCTGAAAAGATATGGCTCACTGAGTAGGGCGCGTACCATTTGGCTCAGGCCTTCCCGCAGCGACCCGGGTTCAAATCCGACCCGTGGTCCTTTGCTGCATGTCCTCCCCTCGCTCTCTCTCCCATACCTTCCTGTCTCTCTCTCACTATATCTCTCAAATAAAGCATAAAATGCCAAAAAATAAATCTTTAATGGTGAACATATGTGACATCATCCTTATAAGAGGGACTTTTCGTAAAATGCAATATAAATATTTTGGAATAAACATTTCCTGCTCATTGTTCAACATTTCAAAATTACAGCCAATTAAGTTGTCAACCATAACGATACTATTTTGTCAGCAAATATGTTAAGAAAACTACAAACTTCAGTAATAATCTCTAGAGAGTTTTGCTTTAATGCCATTTTGTAGGGATAGGTTTCACATTTTTCAATTGCCGGAAAGAGATTGATGATAATGTCTATACCCATTGATAAGGAGAGGAACAAATTACGTGACGCTCACGGCACTTCCACACCAAATCAGAACGCATCCATAGGCATTTGGATTATTAACCCAGTGTTCCCCCAAGGCTGAGAATATTAACCAGCACATTAACCAGCATCATGGTGAGATTAGAAACCCTGCCTGGTGGACTGCTAATACACTTGCTGCAGTTTGATAGCCTCCAGTGTGACTGGCTGCTGGTTATGAATAACCCTCTGCAAAACCGACCCTCCCCCACATCACTCAGTGTGAAATACATAGTTTTCAATTCCGATCCATCATTGGCTTTCTTAGGCCGACGCTGTGGGCTTTAATGTTTTCGCTAGCTAGCTAAATAAATGTCAGACCATAGAGTTCATCTGAAAGCATTAGAGGAATCAGTAACAGCCCTTAAGTCTTTCTGAGGCGGATCGGGGTGGAGATTAAGCAACATCGGTTAAAGGGAGACGGGCGGGGAAATGTGTTTTGGTCTTATAGGCATCTGACAGCTCCTCCATAATAGTAAGTTAATCCTTTTTATGCAGTGTGTGTCTGCCTGTCTTGCTTTCGTACACACACTGGCAACATTCAAGCACACACACACAGATTTACCACACGCATGCTGGCACGCACGCATAAACACACACACACACACGAAAGTACACACACACACACATGCATGAAGGCTATTCATCTTTTTGCCACTCTTAGCTGAGCTGTTGAATGGAGGGGCCCTTGCACTCTTGAACCATTCTGGGGGTTGATAATTCATTTACGTGACTCATCAGTGTGACATGACATCTGTCACATCTGCTCACGCCACCGTGGGCGTGGGTGTTTATTTCTTTCCCGCCAAGGCCCCCTCACCCTGACCCAGGACATCCAGGACATGAGTTATTATTCCTAGTCTTTGCATGCTAGCGGCTAAACACTCGCAAGGTGCTGATGCAGAGTGTGTGGTTGTAACCGGCACGACAGAACAAGCTACTTAGTCACCAAATTGACTCATTATGAGTGCTTATGACAGGTGTCCCTTCATGTTTGCCTTACGCCATCGAAACGCTGCCAAATGCCTGCCGTCGCTAGCGTCAAACACTGTAGCGCACAGATATTCTGTAGGATGGTGTGCCTTATCTATTGCTGTGTGCTCGCTCAACCCATTAAAAATTAATTGATATGTGACATTTGATATCCATTGTTGAATCACTTTAATGACATTGATGTGACAGACTCAATTTAGCCAGTTAGGCTACATCAGAGGAAGAAGTCATTTTGTCTCTCTCATCATTATCTTCCTCATCGCACACTCTGATTACACAGAGCAATTAAAAAGGATTAACCTCGCATCCAGTTCATCCCTTCCTGCCATTGACGTGTTGTGTATCTTTTATAGAGCATCATCGCTGCCTAAGAGCTCACTCTTTGTTTTTTTTATTCCATTGTTTCCCAGGGACTGTAGAAAGTAATAATTGTGTTTCCTCGCTGCGTGATAATGTAGTGCTCTCTGTTCCTTTTGGGTCGCTATTGAAATCTCGATCCTGTCCCTGTGCACTGGCTATCTCCCTCTGCATCTGAAGAACTGATTGTATCTCCCTCCCCCTGTGAATTTCCTCTCCTCCAGCTGAATTTTCCATTCTCCCCCTATTGCTCTCCTTCTCAACTTTCGATATTTCCTCTCTGGCTTCCCTATCTTCCCCCCTTATCTCTCCTTCACTACTACATTTCCTCCATCTTGCTCTCTCTGTCTTACTCTCTCTTCCCTCTTCCCTCTCCGTCTCTGTCACAATTCTCTGAATTTAGCCTCTTATCTTTCCTCCTCAAACGTTCTCCTCTGTCTCGCTACAGTCTAATTCGGTCACATGTGTGCTATGCAACATCCTAAAGACCATTTGCGTGTCTCCGGCCAGAAAGCATCAGAGTGTAACCTGCTAAATTGGAATGTTATGGTGTGGCAACACACACACGCATGAGGAACTCTTGAGTTAATGGACAATTTACCTCACCTCATTGTTATAGCCTTTACATTCATTAAGCCCTCTCTGCTCTCCTCTGTGCCTCTCTTTATCTTTCTCTCTCTTACTCTCTTATTCCTTCATTCTCTCCTATCTCTCTCTGCCTTGGTACTTTCCATCCATCCTAAAAGATTGGCTGCATTCTTTTTCATTGTGTCCTACCTGTGTTTCCTGTGGCTTTGGTCTCGCCTTTTCTCTTCTGCTCTCTATCCACCCCCAGGCTTGAGCTGTCCAGCCTGGTTCCTCTAGCCTGCTGGAGTAAATGGTAAAATAATGGTAACAGCCAACCATAAATCAACCCAATTGAAAAACATCACCATTACAGTCTCCCTCTCTTTCCCTCCCTCATCTGCTCTTTTCTGTGTCCTTCACCTTTGTTCCGGGAGGGAGCGAGGGAGGGAAAAGCGACTATTAGCAAGTGTTGTGGGGGAAACAGAGGCTTCCAGAGAAGGTGAAAAATAATGAAAGATAAATACAGCTGGATGTAGCACATGTGTGAGTGTGTGTGTGTGTGTGTGTGTGTTTGTGGGCCTGCGTGAGCGTGCATGTGCATGCGTGTGTCTGAGAGAGTGAAATCCATTCTTTAAGCTGGTACTGGTATGTGGATGCTATGTGCACTGTCCTGACCCGAAGCTTAGAGGAGAGGGCTCATGCGGAAGGAAGAATATCCTTATGTCAGCACATCCCCAATCTGTGTGTGTGTGTGTGTGTGTGTGTATATATATGTGTGTGTATATGTGTGTGTATGGGTTCACACATGTCTTTGAGAACAGGCTTAAGGGAGGGAAGAGGAAAATGCGTCACAGTGAGACAGATAGTGCAAAACGGTGAGGAAGAAGGAGAGAGTGATAGCGAAGGATAGATAGAAAGAGAGAGAGAGAGAGAGACAGCGATAGGAATAAGAAATTTGCATCAAGGGGCGTTGAGTGAAGGGAGGCGTATAACGAGATGTGACACACAGACATACATATTGTAGACACACATATAGTGACCTATCCTCATTTGTAGAAGACAACCACATAAACACACACACACACACACACCACACACACACACACAGTCATAGCAGCTGATTGTAGGCAGCGGTGCGTTTTGTAGACTTTATTGGTCCAATAAAGGCAGGCGTCAGGCAGGGGCCTGTCTAGGTTTGGTTGCTGTGGCGATACTTACCAAGGCAGATCTGGAGAGAGAGACTGAGAGGGTGAGAGAGAGAGAGAGAGAGAAAGAGAGAGAGGGTGAGTGAGTGAGTGAATGAGGAACACAGTGTACAGAAAAGCAATGAGCAACAGAAAATATACACAACTCACTGCCGCTGCACTATGGCACCCAGCTGCACACACACACACACACACACACACACACGCACACACGCACGCATGCACACACACACACACACATCCACACATCCATACAGAGCCGTAGTGCAGAGGCCATTGCACAGAGGTGCTGACGGCTGTCATGTTAATATGCCAGGGAGGTTGGAGGGTGGGAGGCGGAAGGGTAGAACGGGGGGGGGGGGGGTGTAGTGAATATGAAATAATTCATTCTTAAATTAGACAAAAAGTGTCATCTCTGACAAAATGATTGAGAGCACAGAAAACAATTCATGGTACTTTTAAAAGGATTTTAGGCATCTTTTGTTGACAAAATGATCACACTTTTACAGATGAGATCCTTTTTATATTAGAGATATTGAATGATATACTTCAGGTAGGTATAATTCAGGTTTTCCAAAATTGATATATAGAGGTCCGGAATAGAACGCTTCCTGTGTAAATGGAGGGATGGGGGATGCGGAGAGCGGTTGACGAGATGAAGATGAGGGGTGTGGAGACGAGGGACCGAGGGAGAGAGGGACGGAAAGAGGGAGGCTGTGCAGGATGAGGGAGGGGAGAGAAGTCAAGACTCAGAAGGCAAGAGGGGATTGTTGATGATGGGATGAGAATACAGGGGGGTGGAGCCACGGAGCAGAGGAGAGGGAAAAGGATGGAGGGATGGTTTGAGGGAAGGGAAGAGGGGGGGGGGTTTGTGATTTGTCCTCTGCGCGGTAGGAGTGTGGTCTTCACTGGCCCCTGCGGCACCGTCTTCCCAATCTCCATCCCTTAATCAAGAAGAGGAACAAAGATCCGCATGTTATTAAAAATCAGGCCCGTCAAAGGGAACAAGGGAGAAAGGGAGAGAGAGAAAGAGAGAGAAAGGGAGAAAGAAAGAAATAATAGCATAGTGGAGTATAAATATAGTGATATCCTCCAGCCATGTTCTATCTATCGCTCTTTTTTTCCTTGGCCATGAAGGAATTCTTCTCTTCCTCTCGCCCCTCGCTTTTAAATAAAAATGAAATAGTGTTGGTTTTCATTGTCTCCCTTCACTCTCCCTCTCTCTAGTGTGGTTTTCCTCTCGGCCTGTCTACCCATCTCTGTCTCTATTTTAGCGCTGCCTGTCTGCCCAACTCTTTTCCTCTTCCCTTCTCCCTCGTTTCTTTGGTTTCTCTGCGACTGTGTTTATCTCACTGTCTTATTAGCTTTGTTCTCATTCTGTGCCTGTCACCTATTCTTTCTTTTTCGCTTACGATCTCTCACTCCTCTTCCCTTTCACCCAATACCCCCTCTTTCGTGTGATGTCAAGCTAATCACTCTAGTCCTTTTTCTCTCTCTTTCTCTCTCTCTCTCTCTCTCTCTCTCTCTCTCTCCCTCTCTCTCCCTCTCTCTCTCTCTGTGGCGTGAGAGTGATTATGGTGGATGGTGCATTAGGTGGGATGTGGTGTGTGTGTGTGTCCGTGTGTGTGTGAGTGATGATGTCGGCACGTTGAGAGACAGGTGAGAGGTGAGGCGGAGGGCGCGGCTACAGACGGATGCATCGGTGTGTCATCTCTTATCACTGGTATTTAGTGCCGGATGTGTTACCACAGTGTAATTTGTGGCTAAATACAATGTTTACATCCCAGGATAATTGGAGGGCTGCAGTCAACTATCACTGAGCCACAGAGAACACTGGCACACTTGATTACATATTGCATGTTTATATTTTGTTGGTTTTCAATTTTGAGAGGGTTTTGAAAATGAGGGTCCAGAGATACGTCCAGCAATAGTGAAAAAACAGTCTAATCTTTTCAAAACCTCAATGCATAATTCCCTTTATTGTGATCATAGCTGTTTAAAATGCACACAAGGTTGTCTGTATTGTTGTATCATAATGACAAAAAGTTTTAGACAGTTTCACTACTAGAGCTATGATACAATAACTTTATAATAATAATAATAATAACTTTATTTATA
>NW_027279437.1:22500-35741 GCF_046629955.1 Centroberyx affinis
GTGCACACACTCACACACACACATAGACAGTTGCATACATCTACTGTACTGTCTATTAGGAATTTAGAGCACGTAGACAAATACAGTATAAACACACACACATACACACACACACACGCTTCGCCCTCTGTCAGTTCTCCCACTGGCCATTGGTGAATGTACATGCTATGAGCACTCATGGCAAAACACTGTCAGAAACGGTGAGTGTGTGTCAGCTCACCTGACAGGAACAGAGGGCCGTCTCCCTCCCTCGCTATCCCATTTTCCTTCACTCCATCCCAAGGCAGAATCTCTTCCACGGCAGTTTAATTCAGCCAAAGTTGATGTATCCTCTTTTAACATTGGCATATTTCTCTTTTCTGTCTATCTTCCTCTCCTCTTTCCCCCATTACACCCCACCACCCTCAGAACCTCACAGTATTTTATTACAGAATTACAAAATAGTTGCCACTTCCTCCCTTCCCCACCAGTATACACTGGACACTTAATTGCAGGACTTGAAATTGCTATTTTTTGAATCCAGGAAGTCTGTAATTTTCCCTGCTCAGCGGGACTCTGAATGAAAGCATGCCTGTCTAACGTGGCATGCAGAGAACTATTTCGGCGTGCTATCTATGCTTTAATACGGGGCTTAGCAGCCACAGCGGAGTTGTTAAGCGGCATTGTAGCTGAATGTTAACCAATGCTGTAATGCCAACAGGCCTCATTGTGAGTGTAGCTGTCAGGAAGTACAGAAAGCAAGTGACACTCGAACACTTGAACAATTCCCAGTGTTGTTGTCGAAGATATTTCTGGCAGAAAGATTTGGAGGTTGTTGTATGCCCCTATGCACATTTTTGTGACGGTAATGGCTACGTCTGAGTGTGTGTTGTCATGCCCATACTGTATACAGTATGTCTTTGGTGTGTCAGTGTTTGTGCTCACAGATGTGGGCACATCTTTCCCCATGAAATGTATGTTCACTCTTGAACAATACAGTCACCATACGCTGCCTTCCTGGCTGACGCTTTCCATGGATACACAGAGCGCACCCAGCAGTCTGAATACAGTTTGTCACCCCTCATGTGTGCTCTACCCTGCAGGGCCCAGTGATGGGATCATCTAAGACTTATTCACTTCAATGATGGAGTTAGAGAGTGACACCTCCCACTAGGTGTCTATATGGACCAGTGTAAGGGAACTTGACTTGTCACATTTAGACCCGTCTCGCATCACAGTCCCGTTCTTTGAAGGCATTGCCTACTGCCCGACTGGATTTACTGTATATGAATTGTTTGAGTTGTCTCCACCGCTGCGGGAATGTGATGGTTTCTGTGTGACATAGACGGCGCAATGACAGAGACCCCTTTTGTAACAGCCCTTCTCGTGTAATGGCTTAATTAGAGCAGGAATGGAATCTGCAGTGGGTACGGACGTGAGACCCGCTGGTCAATCATAGCAACACACATAGCAACAAGACCTGCGTAGGACAACTGAAATACATGAGATGAATCAGTAGCACTGCTTTATTGTTGGCATGGATTCTACCCTAGCCAAGACAACGCCTTTGTGATTAATGTGTCTCAGTTTGTCCCCACATTCTGGGGAGGATAGCATTGCCAAGAAAAAACACTCTGGACAAAGGAATCTAATTAGGCAGTTGGATTCATTCAAAGGAAAAATAATGTGATTTTGTAACATAGATACAGTGTTGCTCTTATATGAGAGCACAGCGTTCACTTCTGAAGCTGCGCACCAGCTAGAGAGGACACAAACAACAACAGGAGGTGAGCCACTTGCAGCGATGCCCTCGAACGACTCGTGTTTGCACATTCCTGATTGCTGGCCATGCGTACAGATGTTGTAGTTGAAGGTTGTTGACCTGGCCACATGGTGTGTGTGTGGTGCGCGTCTCCAGTCTATTATACCACAGCCTGCAGTGAAACCTGAGGGTAGCCTTCATAGATTGATGAGAGTTCACAGAGCTTGCTGGAGCCCCGAGTGGGGTGACACACACGCATATAAGCAACCATGCGGGGAGGCAGGCAGGCACCCCACCCCCACCCACGCACATACACACACACACACACACACGCCCACATGCAAACACATACACATTGGCAGGATGTGTTCACAAACAGTGTAGTTGCGTTCTCTCCTCCTCCATCACTGTAGCAGCACTTCTCATCGCTGTTCTCTAGATGGGGTCTGCATGTCAAGTAGCTCGCCATGAAAGAGAGGGAGTTGGAGGGATGTGCGTGTGAGTGTATGTGTGTGTGTGTGTGTGTGTGTGTGTGTGTGTGTGTTAGTGTGTGCGCTTTAGGGCTTTGTTTGTATATTAGGCCCCAGTCCTGCATCACTCATTCCAGCACCACACATCAAAGAGACAGGAGCCGGCACTGCTGCCCGCTGACCATATATGGGCCTTCCTGCATCACCCTGGCTCTGGTTTAGCCCATTAGAGAAAGTAGGACAGAGCTCGGTCCTGATGACCATATTTGGCCGGGTGCTGTGTCCCCTGCAGCCATCTTGCCTGCCTGCACCGCATAGTGCCAGGCCTATACTGCTGCTCAGCTCCTCTCCTCTCATCGCCTATCCTCTTTTCTCCTGGTTTTCTCCTCTTCCTCCTCCTCCTTCTCCTCCATCAGAACAGCAAAGAGGGAGCGCGCTGGTCCTCATCCCCCCTCTTGGTTTCTCTTTCTGCTCACTTTCCCTCCTTATCGCTCCTTTCCCCTCCGCCTCTCTCCCGCTCATCCTGTTACTGTGCCGCTTCGTCTTTTCTCCTCCAAACCCGCTTCTTCCGCTCATCCTCCTTCTCCCTGCTTCACCCCTCTTTACCGCTTCCTTTGTTCTTTCCCTCCTCATTCCTTCCTGCGTTCCCCCTTTCTTCCTTATCCTTCCCCAGCAGGAAGCCGTGCGCATCCAGGTTTTTCCTCCACTGGCTGTATAGAGGGAGCAGGGTCTGCTGGCCCCTGGCCTAGTCTGGCTGCATCCTTGGCTTCCTAATCAGCGCCTTTCCCCAATGCACACATGTGTGCAAATGCATTAATGTACACACACAGTCACACATGTGCACAAACACTTTTGTTATGTACGGATCTGTGGGGGAGTGTATAAGTGTGTGTGAGAATGTGTGATGTATGCGCACTTACACACACACACGCACACACACAAACTCTCACGTGTATGTTCAGCTGTGTAAGTTTAATACTCACAGATGCACATATTCACACATACACAGATACGCACACACATACACACACATCCCCATACTCTCTACCTTCTGGCAGCACTGGGTTTGATTGCCTGGAAAATGAATACTAAATGCAGGGCAAAATGGCTGGCAGGGATCACCTTGGCTGTGTGCGGCTCACCAGCGCTCTACGCAGGCATGAAGCGCAGTCAGATAAGCTGGAGCTGCTCCACGCCTATCTCCTCACTCAGATATTCTTGGTGGGGAGACACAAAGCGATAGTTGGGTTTTATTGTTGGTAATTTTGTGTCTAAGTGGAGAACAGAGAGGCTCCTCCCTGCCCTGGCTGTAGCATTCCCTCTGAGCCCCTCAGCCTTTCCGTTTACCGCCTCAGACTGGAGGAAACACGCGGGGCAATGCTGCGCACAGCGTTCTACAGCGCATACACACATTTCAGACACACACACACACACACACACACACACACACACACACTTCCTCACTGTACTGTGAGGAAATGCACACACATACACACATCCTAGTCAAAAGTTTGGACACACCTGATTGAATGTACTATGTTTTTCATTCTCTTAAAGCCATTTTGATCTAAAGGCTTGTGCTTAAATGGTTGAAATTTGTTTCTTAGACAAATAGAAAAAGTTGATGCCTATGTATGAATTTCTTTCCAAAGCCTTTGCCTTTCCATCAAGGCAAAGGGCGGCTACTTTAAAGAATGTAAAATATTAGATAGTTTTGATTTGTTTAACACTTTCTTAGCCACTGCATAATTCCATTTGTGTTATTTTATAATGTTGATGTCTTTAATATTATTGTGTACTAAAATGTGGAAAATAGTACAAATAAAGAAAAATGTGGTGCGTCCACACTTTTGACTGGTAGTGTACACGCACAAACAGACATATGTGCACATACACACATAAGCAAGCACACACACATACACACATACTGTAGACACACACACATAATGCACTGTAAGCAAGCGCACACACACATACACACTCATGCAGAAACCTTATTTATTTCATTTGCCCATTGTTGGGAATCAAAGCTGGAGAAGTAGCTAGCTGAGGCTTAAGGATTGAGCCATTTGGGAGCAGGTCTTCTCTCAGCTCTACCCCAGGCTCTAGGAAGCTGTTTCGGCTATGATCCAGACACACACTCACACACTCACACACGCACACACACACACACACACACACACACACACACACACACACGCACACACCCGTTGGTGCCCCTCTACTTACACCGCTTGCTTCATCTATGGAGAAAAGGGCTGGAGTTCAACCTACAGAGGAAAAAATGATGAATCAGCTGGCTGTGGCTTGATGTGTGTGTGTGTGTGTGTATGTACGTATGTGTGTGCGCGCGCGTGTGTGTGTGTGTGTGCATGTGTTTGCCAAAGAGTGTGTGTTTGTTTGTCTGTGTGATGCAAGAGAGGAGCATGGCTACTCTGAACTGCATGGGTGGTATGTTTACATTATAGCCGGTCTGTGTGTTTATGTGTGATTATGCATCTTTTTATGTATATTAGATGTGTTTATAGTGCAGCGAGTGTGTCAAGGTCTGTGTGTTGTGTCTGAGTGTTTGTGTTTGTGAGTGGGTAGTGTTTGCTTCCGTTATCAATCCAGGCCAGACGACAGAAGCCCTTTAGTGGAGAGTTAGTTCAGTTTAGCATGAAGATGAGGTTTGCTGGCCCGCGCGTGCCAATGTTGCTTCGCCGAGCGTATTTCTATGTGTTTGTGTGTCAATGAATGTGTGTGTGTGTGTGTGTGTGTGTGTGTGTGTGTGTGGTCTTTGATGTCAGCTGGTGGTCGCTACTGTTTGCAGATGGGAGTCTTACGTAATCACACAACAGGATCACTCTGATCTATTCCTGAACCTCTGCCATTATATATAGCATTCTCCTATTCCACCCACAACCTCTCTCTCTCTCACACACTCACACACACACACACACACACCCGCACACACACATTCTCTATCTCTGCTCTGCCTCTGCCACTCCTCATCTCTGTCCTCCATCTCCTACTCCCACACTCACTCTATCTCTGTTTTTTTTTTTTTAATATATATTACTGCTTTCTGTTGTTTGTCTCTGGTCTCTGGCCATTTTTCTTGTTGTCTCTCTTTTCTCCCTTGTTCCTTCACCCGCTGCCCCGAGCCTCACACTCCCCATCACTAACACTTCCCTCCATCCCAGCTCCTCTGCCCCTCTGCCCCTCTCCTCCTCCCTCTCTCTCTCCAACATCCCTTCTTTACCCTTGCTGTCCTCCTCCTCTCCTCCCTTTTCGCCTTCCATCACATGTGTGCACCCTGTCAGAGGGGGAGTATTGATTGCACGCTTGGCTGACAGGCACAGTAATGGACGACTCTGAGCGGGGGGGGGGTTAGGAGGAACGGTCCTGGCAATAACTCACCTGACCAAGCGGGCGGCCGCCGGGCAGGCAGGCGGAGTGAGAGGTGCTGCAGCACGCAGTGCAACTTGACAGGTTGCATTTGAACACAACTGAGCCAAATATAGGGCAACTTTCAAATCACACTCTATTTCTTCCTCAGGGAACTGGTTTTGACCTGAGCACCATGCGGGGAAAAAAAATGAAATGGACGTGTGAATTCAGGCGATTCGGCAATGACTTTTAGTCTCTTCTCCCATCAAATTATATTGTTTTACATTTATCTTGACTGTGCAGGACATCAATCATGCTATGTTCAAAAGGACAATGTGTTTTGTTGTTGTCGCCAAATCCTGAGCCATGCTTCTCACTAATCACCACTGCAGCGTGGACAATAACACCCTGGAAAGAGACATACTGTCTGCAGTTAAAATGCTGATATGGGTGATTCAATTAATACTATCTCTTTTCCATCGCCCCTAAAACCATTTTGCGCCTTTTTGTGTCCACTCTTTTATGGATTATTATGAAAACAGAGAGCTGGTGTTTCTTTCCCCAGGCAGTTTTTGGGCATTGTCATAATGATTGCAGAGCTTTATGCTGCAGCTCCTTTGACAGCAGAATAGCTTTGTTTCATGGTCCAGATCTAATGGGAAAGAGCCTGGGACATTTGGGATCAGGCCGTATTGCATTACAAATACTGTACATATATAAGCCTACTTCTGCTACGAATCTGCTACATATCAATGACCTAATTATGTAATTCCCATACACACCAGCACAATGCAATGTGTATTGTTAGTAACATAGTACACCTAAGTGTATTATCATTCTTGCTGACATAAAATGCAACACATATAGTACATGCATACGTGCTCATACACATGAAGGTACATATAACACAGTCATCCCTATACCACATTATTTGAATCTTCATTTTAGTTTATTTTATTAAATCTCTAATTAAAAGAGAAAAATGCACCTGCCAAGTCCTTTAGAGGAGAGCCCAGGCATAAAAACAAAAGGTAATACTGTATACTACAGATAGTAATTCAAATAAACAAGCAAATGAATAAACAAACAGAGACATTCTTCATACATAATTAAGTGAAACTTGACCCAAATCCAGTGACTGGAATGAGTGATTGTAATTTGAGATGTTTGTGGAATGGTGTATAAAAAATAAAAGAGGATTTTCATAATTCTGTAGTAACTTGTGTAACTTCTAAGGTTAATGTACCATGGACTAACTAAATGTATTATGCATTTATTCACCAGTGCTTGGTGCTGATTTACTGAACAATGAAGCAAACAAATGCTAATCCTGAATTAAATGTGGCGCTGTTGCATAAATACTCTAATGCCCATTGGTTTTAGCATATGCTGCCATCTATTAGCATAGTGGCTGTGGAGCGATAGCCTCTATTTTAGCATGATACAGCTGAACTGAATGTTGTGCATCGCAACCTGAACCACTTAATTGACCTTACGCAGGTTACACCCTGGCCAAGGCCACACACACACACACACACACACACACACACACATACACACACACAGCCTGAAAATGACCTGCAATTCTCCTGCAAACACAGATTAGCTGACAATATGGCAGTTGTACTGTATTTTCTCTGAATATTTTACCAGCTCCTCTGCAGCGAGGCTCCTGCCAAGCTCAAAAGAACATAACATGGTTTGTGAAGTTGGTTGAGCAGCCAATCTGCCCTGCTGTAAAGGGACATTAAATGTTGACTTACAGACAGAATCAGGGCCCAAGCACCCGGAAATTATTCATTGCTTGTCAGATATATATTTTTTTTTTCTGAATGTTGTTATGCTTAAGACTCCTGGCCTCTGGAATCACATATACCCCTGTTGACCTTGGACTGAATCCCATCACACCCTCTGCTGTGTCTCTGCACCTCTCAATCCTCCTCATGTCTCAATATAGAGGAAATAATAGGGGAGTGAACAGCTGACTTCTAAAAAACAATTAGAGTCTAAATAACTGAAAACACTCAATGATGCTACATTCATGTGAAATGGGGATACAAGGATTTACAGACAATTAAGTTACAGTTGTCATATTAAATTTTTGTCAGAAGGTCACATCACATGAAATTATAGTGATATTTTCCTTATGCAGTTCTCTTTAATAGGTATAATAATGTCAGTAGCAATGAACATTATTTTATTAAAACAATAGGCCTATATAATATATCACTTGACATACGTACATTTCATTCTTTATGAAAATTTGTAATATAGTACAATGTGTGGCATACTATGTAATCCCAATGGGTTGTAAGTAATATCCTATTTGCCTGCTGTAGATGAGTCTTGCTCATTGATGTACATAATTTGGTCTATGGAAGTTGGCGCTGCTGTTGCATTACATTGATTTTGTTCTGAAGAAATCTGATCCTATCTTATCAAGAATAGTAACAAGCATAAGTCTTCCAAAATGTGTTATGCAAATTGTAGAGAAACTTCTGTGCTTTTATTATACTAAGTAGTCGAGTCTTCAAAACCACAGCGCTGTTGCTTTGTGGGTGAAGTCCTTTTTCAATGCTCAACTGAGTCTGAGAGGTACAGTACAGGAGAATACTTGCCTTGGGCAGCTGAAAACAAACCAGATTTGAGAATGCTGTTTTCTGCAATGCAATTTAGCACAGATGGATACACAAATAAAAAGCTTTTTATGCAAAACTGATGCGCAGCAACATCTTTATGGTGCCCAGTTACCCCATATTTTTTGCATTTTTGCTCAACTTCTCCATCCCTCTCTCTCCCCTCTCCCAGTCGCTCCTTATCAGGCCTAATAGTGCGATGTCTCGTCCGGGGCGGAGATGACCAATTTTAGACCGAGTCATGGGTGACAGAATTACACAACGTTTTGAGCAGACATGCAACATGTCCAGCCAAACTAAGAAATCATTTTCAGAAAAAAAAATCTGAGAAAAATATGGACCATTAGCCCCTAGTGAGACCACAGATCCAAAAATTTAATTATACGACTAATTTGATATGATTAATATGTATCACAACCCGCCAGTTCAATTGCTCAACAAGGCTAATAGCAATCTGGATTGGAGAAACTGTCTCTGAGCAATTTAAATAACATAAATAACAATAAATTAAATATTTTTAGTCTGCAACAAGTAGCCATAATAGAACATATACACTGCCTTAGGATTACAGTTACAGAATATGATCAGATGTCAGGTGTTTTTCATGGTCTATATCAAAATACATATTAATACATATAGGTACATAAATGTAGTTATGGTCTGTAAGCTCAAACTGGAAAAGTAGAGTAAAATTATTAAATCAGTTATTGATTAATATAAGGATAATTTATGGATTTACAGAACCAAAATACTCAAAAGCCATTATTTCCAATTGCCTTTTCTATTGCCTTAGGCAGCAATAGGGCGTTTTGCATGCATTTGAGCAACTCAGCAACCTGGCTGAAAACATTTTTAAAGATTATTTTCATGGCATTTCTGTTTTATCGGCTATTGCACAGTGGAGAGTGAAAGATAATATGGAAGAGAGGAAATGACATTAACAAGGGTCATGAGCTATATTCATACCCATGTTGTTTTGAACATGAGACAATGACAAAAAACAAGCCTCGGGGCTTCATTGTGTTATCCTTGCTTTTCTGTGACCTTTTTAAAAAAAAAAAAAGTATGATACTGTTTTGTCTGTTTTAATGAAATTGTTGTTAAATAATTCAATCAATCATGTAATCCAATCCAGCCTCCAGGATGCCCCTGTAAATCATAGTTTTCATAAGTCCCTGATACACATGCAGAAATGTAATTGCTTTGAGTTGTTGTTTTAGTTGTATATACTATATAGATATTTTATGTTTTCTTTCAGTTGTAGATACTCTATTTAGAATGGGTATTTGGGGACAGTCAGATTTTTCCACTATTCTAACATGAAGGCCAAGGTTAATATTATCTGTAGAGACAGATTTCACATTATCGCTGACGCAACACAGATTGGCACTGTCTTGACAAGCATGACATTATTCATCGCTGACACTCATCACCTGGCACTAATGCAAAGTCCCCAGCTATTTTAGTAGCAGGATCAAAAGTAAAAATCTTATTTTTCATGCATCTCTCCTGAATGGCACAATCCTCAACATAGCCAGAAAGCAATACCAGACGAAGTAACATGAGGTAACAAAATAGATAATTGCTACTTTTGTTTTGAGGAGGCGATTATTTTCCCACCACCTACTGAAATTATGAGTGCATTGCATACGTTAAGAAGGCTTTGACTCAACCATCTGGCCTGTAAACATGATTGATATTAAAACACTGTTTTTATGTGGGTTGTAGACACACTGTTGTTGATTGGAAATTATCGTTAGGCCATATCATAGCATTTAAAAATCTGTTCACAGAAAAACATTTATTGGCAACTCACAACAATAATGCACTTTAACAATTATATTGTTATTCACTCGATTCCTTTCAGTCTTTTCATAATATCTGTTGAGGCAGCAATCATTGAAGCACAGTCACTTTATGTAACTAAAAAATAATTCAAGTCTATTTCTTATTTGTTCAGATGTAATATATCCTGGGGTGGAGAAACACTATTACATATTTCTTGCAGACTTCTCTGAATAGTTACTGTAAACACAAAATTATAGATGAAGGAGCTGGGAGAATTTCTCTGGAAAAATATTTTATATAGGACTTTAACCCTGGCATTCTAAATTAATGGTGGACAACTCAATTGCTGCTAAAACTACACAAGAGAGCTTGATCATTCGACTGTTGAATGAGAATAGTGTCTTGCCCTACATATTTTGGTCTTTGCATAGTTACTTTGCATAGTTGCAAGTGAAATCCTTTTCAGATGTTCAACTGAGTCTGAGAAGTGCAGTCAGAGAGAATTTGTCTCTAGCCCGGGGCAGCTGAAAACAAACCAAATTTGAGCATGCTGTTTTCTGCAGAGCAAATTAGTACAGATGAAAACACAAACCAAAAGCCTCATATGTAAACTTGATACACACCAACACTTTCATAGACCCCAGTTGCCCCTTATTTTCGTTGTTTTTTTTTTCTCTCTCTCTGCACCTCGTTTTTAGCTCCGTCCCTCGCTCTCCCTTCTCCCAGTCACTCCCTATCAGCGCTGATAGTGTGATGGCTCGTCTTGATCGGAGATGACCAATTTTAGATCTAGTCGTGGGTGACAGAATTATACAACAGTTTGAGTGGACACGCAACATGTCCTAGTCATGCACACACCCGAGTCATCAAGCACAGTATGCACACTCATTCCCGGGCACGTAGCAAACACATTCTTTCTGTTTCTGCCTCTCACTACTGGAACATAGTGGTTCAGACAAACACACACACACACACACACACACACAAAGACACACACTGCAGTAGCGCTGAAGCCCCGCCTCATATGACCACTGGGCTCTGACTCCCCAATCTCTCATTTACCTGTTCCATCACCCGCTCCCTCTCCTCTCTCCTTCTCCCTCACACTCCTCCCCACTCCCACTCCCTCCTCCTCTCATCCTCGACTCTGTTGCCACGGCAGCAAAACCTGACAATGGGAGAGAGAGAGAGAGAGAAAAAGAGAAAAAGAGAGAGAGACAGAGAGAGCAAATGCCATCTGAGTCATTTAGTCCACAACCTGTGTGTGTGTGTGTTTGTGTGTGTGTGTGTGTGTGTGTGCGCGCGCATATGAGAGTGCACAAGTCGGACACGTATGTGTACATCTGTATGTATCTGTTGTGTGTATATTTGATGTGTGTGTGTGTGTGTGTGTTAGTGTTTGCGTATGTGGTGCGTGGGTGTCTAAGTGGGAGAGCTGTGTGGAGTCGGTTCATCGGTTCATCAGAGAGCTATGGCAGTGCTAAGGCAAGCACTCTACCTTTGTCTGTCTTGCTGCATATAGCAAGGCTACTGTCAGTGTTGTTTCATGTATAAATAGCTAGTCATTTCAAGGCCATATCCCCATACTGGCTTCAAGTGATTCACCACTGATATATTGTATTCTGACAAACATCTGCGCTTTTTGAAGCCTTTGTGCCCTGAATGAAAAAAACAAACGCAACTTTTGCCTGAAGTAATTTCCTAATTTAGGCGTAGTTTCCTTTAGTGTAATTCATAAATCTAATAATCTGAATTAGCGGTCAGCTGAACCTTATATTTCTGAATTTATTAGACTACCCTGATCCCACGGGACCCCTGGGCACCCGTCAAATTAGCACCGTTTCTGATTTGAGTGAAAAAATTCCACATGCACTGTGACGTTCACCTGATACCTACCGCTGACTTTGAATTTTGATAGCGCGCTCTCCTCGCTCGGCTATTGTTCCCTTTGTAGCGCTGTGTGTAATAGTATCACTCTTACATTTCAAAGGCTTTGTTCTGAATGCAAATGTTAGCTCTCCAAACAAGCCAGGGGGCGAGTGAGTTCAAGGAGAGCTTCCTAATTGTGATTAAACTGCTGTACTTACATAAGCCACAGCAGCAACAAGTGGGACCTGCGTCGACAGCTAGTGACACTGAACAGCACATCTTTTTTAAACAGCTCCTGGGGATAGTGGTGCACTGAGCTTCACCCCCCTGCACTGATCTGAACAGCGGGTGGGTACACACATATGCATGCAGGCAGGCTGAAATGCAAACTCACTGCTGGCACGTACAACAAACAACATGCAGACACAGACATAGAGAAAACAAATAAAAAGGCGCGCACACATGCACGCACACACACACACAATGTCTTTACACCTTCCTAGAGAGTGCTCTCACTTGTGTATGTGACTTCTGCCAGTGTATGCTTGTGAGTGTGTGTGTGTGTATGCGTGTATGTTTGTGTGTGTGTGACATGCTCGGATGTGACAGTGTCACAGGAGCGCGGTGGTTCCCCAAGCAGGCGGTGTCAGTGACTGAGGGCCTCTTTGTCAAGGAGAACACTAGGAAGAATTTATCCATGTCCAATGAACAGAGAGAGAGAGAGAGAGAGAGAGCCAGACAGAGGGGCAGCAACAGAGACGGCGCAGTGGGCAGAGATTGGAGCGACCTGCAAGAGCTAAGATAGGGAGAGAGAAGAGAGAGGTCAGTGAAGAGACAGGGGCAGGGACTGTTCCTGGGGAAGAGAGGCAAAATAGATAGAGACTGAGTGAGAAGAGATTCAGAGGTGGGGAGGCGGGGAGGGGGGGCAGAGAGAGAGAGAGAGAGAGAAGGGGGCAGAAAGGTAAAAAAATGTGAGATCAAAGCGCCTGCAGCCCTGCTAAGGGAGGACAAGGTAAGAACCTATGGAAAAGGAGTGGGAGAAAGAGCGAGAGAGAGAGACATAGAGAATGCATGAGCTTGGAATGATATGGTTTCATTTGCATTCAGAGTAGTTTTGAGATACTGAGCATTTACTCTTTCACATTCCATATGCCCAAACTAATATAACCTTTTATCTAACATTTTGCACTTAAGTAAACATTTTCAGAAATCTAATTTCAGCTATATGTAACGACTTCTTGGTAGAGCGATATAATATGAATAAATCATTTTTGCTCAAAATGTCGGAACCTTATTCAAAGTCTCACATGCCTCAAATCCAAAGTCTCAAATGCCTAAAACAATGAGAATTGTTAAATATAAGGG